>NC_135232.1:903112538-903140038 GCF_051348905.1 Ranitomeya variabilis
AGATACAATTTTATATTAATAGGAATGAGTCTGTCACTTACCTTATGCTGTGCTCCCAAATAATTAGAAATAAAAATACTATAGTGGATGCATAGAACCAAGAGATCTAAAAAGGGGATCAGATAGGACATTATTGCCTGGGTCCTGTGTTCTCCTGAGATTCCATTCCTCCACATTGAAGAAATAATACATCACAGAGGGATCCTTGACTGCTTCACAAATAAGTGTTAGAAAAGCAAACACGAGGCAGTGTGCATTATTTAATAGTGGCTGGTGAGGGGTTAATGGTAGCTAAATCTGCCTGTCGGTTCAGGGCTGGCACCTACCTCTGAGCCCTGGACCTGTGCTGGCATATCAGGGCCTCTGTAATGTCCTCTCGCCACCCTCCTCCCAGGGATGTGGATTGAGAGTAGACACCTTTGTTGATTCAACTTGTAAAGGGCGGATAATACAGTCTTGTCATTATCTGTCCTTGTTATATAGACTTAGTACAATGGAACAAGCCCTCTCCAGATAATAACCAGGAGGGAATATTAACCAGACAAGACCTAATGTAAGGAGGCTGCTCCAGCTTTTTCATTGTAGTTTTCCTTATTTTACCGCCCATTTTTGTCCCTCTCTAGCACATAGAAACAAATGACATAATGTGATTTGTTATTTCTCATATTAATAAAGCAATATATAGGTACAGTATGTGCAGATATGGAGTATAGAGAAAATCTGCATCCTGACCCTGGTAAATGATCACAGGGTGTTATGGTCTGACTCTTTTATTACAATGGAGAGTAAATAGAAAAAAAAATCTATGGATACACCAGTATAATACATAGGTACATGAGTCTAGATACTATACTACTCTAGCCTTATTGTAGCAATATTGTACTGTATAATGCTATGCAAAGGCAGATTTGGGTACAAACTATAAATGTGCTACAATAATATGAGGAATGAACTAATGGCAGCCCCAGAAATAAAAATAAAAACTAGATTATTGTTGTTGTTGTTATGATTGCATTGTACCAATTGTAATTGTAGTGAAATGGGGAAAAATAGTAGATCTGACTGTGGGACTAGATAACAGTGAATACCCTCTAGTCACCTGCACCTAGAGACCTAGTTAGTATATATGGGGGTTATTATATACTCTGTTCCACATTGCATGCAGTAGATGGGATCTGCATGGAGATATCTGGCCTTTACCGGGTTATAGTTTGCACCTCGATATAAAATAATCCACCTGGTTCCTGGATATTGTACTGGGGTCATGTAAGGGAATAAAAGACAGATGGAGAAAAGATAAATCTTGAAAGAAAGATCAGATCATTTCACTCACCAGTAATATGTGTTGACACGTTGGAATAAATCGATTAGGAGACTGGAACAGGAGCTCAGCATTAAGAAGGCCACAGAAGAGAAAGAAGGCCACAGAAGAGAAAGAAGGCCAGGTCTCCTCCATTCTGTGAGGGGCAGCAATCCCATCCACTCTCTGTTACTCAGAACACAAGAGCGGTGCAGGCGACATAGCCCCTTGTTATCTCCCCAAGGATCCTGAGTGCGACCACCTTATATCCACCCCCTCTTCCTCAACACCAAGATCTGACAACACTCCAATACACAAACCCGTCTGCTCGACCTCCTCACCCTGCACCCTGCCCAGACACAGGGCTGTACATGGCACCCTCACCCAGCACTGTCACTGGGGCAATGTGCAGAGGAGCAGAGGTTAGGGCCGGATCATTGCAGCTAGATCTTCCACCACGATGGATTACAAAGAGCTGGGAAAACTTCAAGAGATGGAGCCCACACAGTGTCACTGGTTTGTACAGAGGAAAACCATGCCTTACCTGTCTGTATATCTATATATCTATATATCTATCTATATGTATAAATATATAATTGGTTCATTATTAGTTAATTCCTCATATTATTGAAGCATATATCTATCTATCCCTCTCTCTCTCTCTCTATATATATAAATATATGGGTGGGTGTATCTATATCTATCCATCTGATAGATAGATAGATATATATATATATATATATATATATATATATATATATATCACACACACATATAGACATTTTTTTATATACAGAAGGATATCTATAAATATATATCTCTATATCACTTTTTTATATATATGTATATAAAGACGCTATAATGATATATATATATATATATATATATATATATATATATATATATATATATATATAATTAAATTCAGCTTACGTATATCAAGGTTTTCCTTTCCTGTTAATCACATGAATACAGCTTGTACATTGTAACACCCGGATTTCAATCTTTCACTAACTATTATCAATATTAGAATTTTCTAAAGTTTTTTTTTAAATAATATTTGCATGTGGGTGGTACAATTGTTTTCTCGTATGTATTTAATAAACATACATGATTTCAGTCCAGACACTGGGACATTTCCCGAAGAGATACTTTTATTGTTAAAGTTGCATCATTTTCTTTTTTTTATCCGCCAAATATTTTTACAAGACAATAATTCGCTTACAACCGGAATTTTGCAACAAATTTCAAATAATAAATAATGACATTTATAAACGTTGTAATTTTATTCTGTCGGATGTAAATGTTCTTCTTTTTTTTGGTTGGGAGAGAAAAAAATATTCTGTATTTTAAATAATAAACGGAAGCCTTCAGAATTCTCATGGGAGGAAATAAAGTAGGCTATGTTTCTGAAGCTTGCGTGGGCTAGATTCGTGTTGGTACATGGTGCACACCATAGGATAGGATTGGCTTTGTGCACAGACACCATAGGATATGATTTTCTTTGTGCACAGACCATTGGGGCCGCCGTCTAATGAAGCACACAGACATACATCGCTTATATACAGTCACCTGGAGGCAGATTCGGGTTCTCTCCCTTTGCATGCTTTATTTTAAAGCCTGGTGCATATTCATAACACTGTAAAGATCATATGACCGACAACTGCTGCATATAAAATTAATTTGACATATCAGTATATGTACATCCTTTCAGTCCATTTTAACAATTGCAAAACTTAAGAAAAAAATGAACAAGCTTTAGCGTAACATTAAATTTCCATATCCAGTCAAACGTGTCCATATACATATATATATAATTCTCAGTGTCCGCTGCAGCCGACCACTTGTAGTCAAGACACTTTTGAGTTTTGCAGTTTCATAACCTATTTTCTCCTTCACTGTATAGAGTCCAGTTGTGCTGAGTCTTTGCAGAAAGGATGGCTCCCAGACAGTATACATACATGCACATGTATACATCACACGGGTCTGTCCACAGCATACTGACACGCACTGAGGTTGGATCCAGGGTTCTGAACACTGGCATATCCAAAACTGGAGTGCTGCTTAGCTTTGAGTCTAAGGCTTGCCAGGCTGGAGTTACATGTGTCCCTGTAGACATAGGGGGGTGTTGGAGGGGCATAAGGGCAAGCTGGCGTGGGCACAGCAGAATTCAGAGAAGGGTTGCTCAAGTTGTTCAGGTTATTCAAGCTGTTGAGACTGGAGCCTGGCACCCCTGTGACTGCAGAGGGCACCATGCTGGAGGACATGCTCATGGAGGAGATGGAGTTGGGCGAGGAGAACATACTTTGTGAAGATAAGGGGTTAACATTCATTGAGTTGAAGAAAGGAAAACTCTTGGTGGAAAGTGAAGCCGAGGTAAGGCCTTTAGCTGCCCAGTTGTTATAGGAATACCCTGGGTACATGTCATCATATGGTTGCATGAGCCCATTAAATTGGGGCCCGAAGCCATTTTTGCACAGTTCTGCTTGTTGGTTCCTTTCTCTCTTCCTCCATTTAGCTCTGCGGTTCTTGAACCAAACCTGAAGTTAGAAACAGAATACAAAAAATGATCAGTGTTGGTAAACTGTAATTTTTTCTGTACATACAAGCTGGCAAAGGAATTCTTCATCTCACACATTACAACATTTCCTAATACTGACATAACTAATTGTGGAATTAATCTAACTCTTTAGATAGGACCAAAGGAACAGTAAGTAATTTTTAGATTACAAAAATACATCAACCTGGCATTTATCAAAGGGGGCATCAAAAATAAGGGACTGGTGCTTCCTATACACTGATAACATTATATATATATATATATATATATATATATATATATATATATATATATATATATATATATATATATATATATATATATATATATATATAACCCCTTATATACAGCACTTTGAAATCAATGGAAATGATGAATAAATAATAAAAACCTATATAACGGTAAAATAAAAAGAATCGCCTTATCTTCATGGAAGTGAGCAGTCTGCTATGATCCCCCAATGCTAATCTTCCCTGACTTCCAAGGAACTTCTGACCCATCTTGTCCTCTCTGCAGCTTGTTGGCAGGACTTGCTCTTTGAGTCGCCCAGACAATGGGGGATCAATGTGCAATCCACATCCTGGGTGTGGGACTTGTCAGCCACCCTCCTGCTGGGTGAGTTTGTGGATTGGAGCAGTCCCTCGTCTCCCCTGTTTACACTCATCATGTTGTACATTGCAAATCACTGGTAACTGGACCATTAACCCCTGGCACGCACTTGACAAGAACCACATGAGCCTGCCTCGTGCATTCACAAAATGTGCCTCATTTCAGCTGAAAAGATACCAAGGATCCTTCCTGATAAACTACCTGCTCACTCCAGCCATAGCAGCCATGCACTTCTTTATGCACTGTTTCATATTCCCACCCTGTGGTCACCAAGGATCAGTCTATACATGTTATTTATATAGAGACCATAGGCCTTGAATAAGCTCTATACAAAGTTGTTGCCAAAATGTTACAATCATTGCTTGGCTAATATTTGCCTCTAGTTTGCCCCCTGAAACAAACTTTGCAGATTGTCTTTCAAGGCTGTTCTCCTAGGTTTAAGGTGCTATAAATCTTATCTTTTTTTTTTCGAGCAGAAGATTATATTCAGCCAGTTTGGCTTTGCTCAGTAAGCAGGTCTCCTGAAATGAGTCTAGCACTGCTACAAAGTATCATTCAGCAGCCTTTATATTGATAATTCTCTGTCCTCTGTCTTTGAACAAGTATCAGTTTGAAGCTGTAAAATTCACAGATGCTGGAAAGCAATCCAATAGGCTGGCCCCAGGAGACAACTTATGTCCAAACACCACATCATTATGGAAAATGTACTTGCAGAGGATTCCAAGCGCATTTATTATATACTATTGCCATGGCCTATAAAGACTGGGAAGCCATATATTGTTATTATTGTGTGTAATATTTATAATTAAATGTTAATAATACTGGAGTATATTGAACCTGAGCTAATGAACTAAAAGCACAATATAACATTCTGTAATGAGTAATAATAATAATAATAATAATAATAATAATAATAATAATGTAGTAATAATAATAATAACAACATAACATTCTGTAATGTTTGTAATTCTAAATATATATGAGAAAGGCTCACAGTCCTGAGCCGAAACGACGCCACTATTGGGCTATTAAATAAGCACCTTTTTCACCTTTAACCAGGTGTGCTGCCTCCATTTTTTTCATTCTATATATGCACGGAGATGGTCACACACAGTGGTGGTCCTTACCCTGACTCTGGCCTCTGTGAGGTTGGTCCACACAGCGATCTCCTCTCTGGTGGACATATCAGGGTAGCGGTTCCTCTGGAAAGTGGCCTCCAGTTCTTGCAATTGCTGACTAGTGAAATGAGTCCTCTGCCTGCGCTGTCTTTTCTTCTTGGACGGGTCGTCGGTGCTATTGTCTTCATTTTTACTTTGGTGGGTTTTGTCTTTATCTGTTCAATCGCAAAAAAGACATCAACATTAATTATCGAGCACAGTTATATAATTATACTGATATAATATACTGAAATATAATTTTATATATATATATATATATATATATATAAACACACATGCACACACACATATATATTATACATATATATACATATATATATATATACATACATACATATATATATATATATATATATATATATATATTTATTTATTTTTTCCCTCTATATGTATAGATATAAAACTTAATGGAAATATATATATGTATTCAGATCAGGTATATGTAAAAAGACAAAGAGCTGCTGCTAAACAAAAGCAGAAAGTTCGCCTACAAATCCATGAAATCCCCAGTAGCTCAGGGCTGTGGATTATAGCTCACTGTCTGCAGAAATAGAGGAGAGATGTGACACAATATTCCCAATAATTGCAGCTTATTTCAGATTTCGTTACAGAAGTAGACACATTAGGAGACTGTCGTTGCCATATGTCCCTCGCATGTTTAGCTGCAGTCATTATTGGTCACTTCTATTAGCGAAATATTTTCTGATAAGTTACAGATCAGTTGATCCCCAGAAAGCAGCAGATCCCAGGAGTCATTTGTGACAAGTTGTAGTCCTTCCAGTTATTCAGTAGGACTCCTCATACACTGTATGGCTGTGCGCTCAGGACAAGTGCCCCGAGCATTGTGTCACTGCTGCCATTTATTCTAACTGCTGCCAGGTCTCCTCTTGTTTATGACAGTAGAAACAAAAACCTACAACCTCCAAAGGACCGCACACAACCTCCTATTAAAGATCATGGCACTAATACAAATAATCATATAATAGTAGACATCATCAAGATCATATTCCTAAGCAATGGTGATAATTATAGCCATGTGAATTAAGTTCCTGCTACAGCTAATAATAATAGTTATTAACAGCAGCATAATGGTAATAATCATCTCAAAAATAGATTCCTATGGCTACAGTTCTGTTATGAATATCAATAAGAATTGTACAAATAATACAATATATTATGGAATATCACAAATAATAATAATATTAATAATAATAAATGCATATGGGCAGAAGGGCTTGAGCTGTGAGGCAGGGGATGAGGAGGTGGGTGCCCGATGAGGGGTTGGGTGCCCGATGAGGAGGTGCGGGTGCCGGGAACCCCCGGGGGGCAGGTGGGCGCCTTCCTTACCTACAGCTTCTGGGCTGGAGGTGTCGGAGATGGTGTGCACCTCCAGCCTCTGCTTACACTCCGCAGAGCGCTGCCCCAGCGAGGACGCCATGGACAGCAGGGTCACCGGCTGCTGCTGCTGATGGGAAGGTGCTGAGGCCACTTTACTCCCGGCTACGTGCTCCAAATGTAAGGGGTCTTTCATAGAGTTCATGAACAGGTGACTGGTGCAGAAGGGAGCAGCCGTCCCGCCAGCTCCAGGGGGATTATCCTGTGTGTTCAGTCCCACTGTGTGACTGTCTGGCGAGGAGCTGTCACTCTAATGCGGCCGTATGCAGTCACATAGGCAGCTGTCGGAGAGCTCCCTCTAGAGCAGCCGGCCGTGCATGGTATAGTCCGGGCACTGCACCTACACTACTGGCAATGGGCAGTCAGCAGGAGCTCAGCCGCTTCCCTGTTTCACTAACATCTTAAACCAGAGCTGTGTCCTACCCAGCCGCCTGACGTCATCCACAGCACCCCCCTGCACTGCTGTGAGCACGCCCAGCACACGCGTCCTAGCCAATCACAGCCTCCTCCTGCCGGGCGGGGTTACCGTAATTATAGACACCAATCCGCACTCTGCTGGGGTGGGAAGGTAGCGCGGCTCCTCAATGCACAATTGTCAGGCTAGTCCTCTGCAGCGGAGGGGAGCCTGGCCCTGCGCCCTGGATACCGGCACTGATGGCTGCCCTCTACACTCCATCCTTCTATTAAGTATAGCGATCACTATTAATGGGGAAAATACGGAGATAACCCAACATCTGGCTGTAATAAACGTCCCCAGAAATCCTCGGTAATCTCCACATGAGCTGCCCCATGACTATATTGAGGCAGATTACTAATCTGTAATCCCTACGTAGATTTCCCCACAGTTCTGACTCCATCCCAGCCAGGGCCCCATAAACACGGACACTAAACAGCGGGGACTGAGCTCGGGGTCTGAGCTGCCTCACTCGGGCTTATGTGTGAGGC
This sequence comes from Ranitomeya variabilis, assembly GCF_051348905.1. Lineage (NCBI taxonomy): Eukaryota > Metazoa > Chordata > Amphibia > Anura > Dendrobatidae > Ranitomeya > Ranitomeya variabilis. Next base: position 903,120,526 of record NC_135232.1, read on the forward strand.
AGACGTGTAAAAACAGGGCAGCATTCCAGCAGATTGGATCTGGTGACAATGTTATGCTCATAGCTCGGGGGGAAGAGGGCTTTAGGCGGCTCTATTCTGCCATTTATTTTCCATTTATGTACATTAAGCTTCATGGAAATTTCTGACAACTCCAAACATTGCAAGAGAAGGAAGACATCACCCATATCCCTGCCCTATATCCTCCCCAGGCCCTAATCTGCGAGTGACAGGAGCCGGAGCAAGATGTATGTCACAAAGAGGTGCAGAACTCTGCGAATTGTGCTCTCTATTCCCATATATCTCATCATTATCTATCATTCTACCTATCTATCTATCTATCTATCTATCTATCTATCTATCTATCTATCTCTATCTATCTATCTATCTATCTATCTATCTATCTATCTATCTATCTATCTATCTATCTATCTCTAGCTATCTATCTAGTTATCTATCTATCTATCTATCTATCTATCTATCATCTATCTATCATCTATCTACCTATCCAAAATATATCTACATATTCCATATATCTAATAATTCTCTATCTATCTATTATCTATCTATCTATTCCAAATATATCTAATAATTCTATCTATCCAAAAAAATTGAAGAAAAAGGTGGAAGGTTCTATGATATAACCGAAATATTGTCACACGGGCTAAAATAATCAAATATTTAGAATTGAGAGTCCTCAGTGGTTGATACCTTTTACACCACTGGGCTAAAATAATAACTTTTTTAATAGCTTCTTGGAGTGCTGCCTCCTTTTCTTTCTTTCTTTCTTTCTTTCTTTCTTTCTTTCTTTCTTTCTTTCTTTCTTTCTTTCTTTCTTTCAGAAAATATCTATTTATCTATCTAAAAAACAAAACAAAACAAAACAAGAACAGCACCAGCAATATGGGTACAAAGCCTCCTAGGCACGTACAAGTCCTTAAAACATTAAAAAAAGATGGAAGCAGCACTCCTTGTGTAAAAATACATTTATCTTGTCACCATTTATATCTCATCTATCAATCTTATATCTATCTATCTATTATCTATCTATTTATCTGTCTATTATCTATCCCATATCTATCTATTATCTATCTATTATCTATCTATCTATCTATCTATCTATCTATCTATCTATCTATCTATCTATCTATCTATCTATCATCTATCTATCTTATATCTATATATTATCTATCTATTATCTATCTAGCTGTCTATTATCTATTATCTATCTACTATCTATTATCTATCTAATCTATCTATTATCTATCTATCTATTATCTATCCCATATCTATTATCTATCATCTATTATCTATATATCTATCTATTATCTATCTAGCTGTCTATTATCTATTATCTATCTACCATCTATTTATATATTATCTATCTATTATCTATATATCTATCTATTATCTATCTAGCTGTCTATTATCTATTATCTATCTACCATCTATCTATTATCTATCTATCTATCTATCTATCTATCTATCTGTCTGTCTATTATCTATCCCATATCTATTATGTACCTATCATCTATCTATCTTATATCTATTATCTATCTATTATCTATCTAGCTGTCTATTATCTATCTACCATCTATCTATTATCTATCTAATCTATCTATATATTATCTATCTATCTAATCTATATATCTATTATCTACAGTATCTATCATCTATCTATCTATTATCTATCTATCTATTATCAATCTATCATCTATCTATCTATAAATCTATCTAATCTATCCATCTATCCATTATCTATCTATCTATCTAATCTATCTATTATCTACCTATCTATCTAATCTATCTATTATTTATCTATCATCTATCTATTATCTATCTATAAATCTATCTATTATCTGTCTATATCATCTATCTATCTATTATCTATCTAAAAATCTATATAATCTATCCACCTATCTATTATCTATCTATCTATCTATCTATCTATCTATCTATCTATCTATCTATCTATCTATTATCTATCTATCTATCTATCTATCTATCTATCTATCTATCTATTGTCTATCTATAAATCTATCTAATCTATCCATCTATCTATCTATAAATCTATCTAATCTATCCATCTATCTCTTTCACAGTTCTGTGTGCAAAAATAAAATGGCTTGGAATGACTTTGGCTTGTGTTGATCTTTATTGAGGCGTTGTATTCCTGAGATTTGGCGCAGGATCTCCCAGACCCCACAGCGTTTCATCAGAGACAATGCTCTTACATTGTGTAGTGCCTTTTAATCTGATAAGACTCTAATTTGCTTAAGTCTTTTAAATGGGGGTTTAGACCAGCCCTAGCCGTTTTCTTATTGAATTCCTTGTAATTCCCAGCAGATCATAAAGTATATGTGTAAAGTAAATATTTCCACTTTCTGCACTGCAGCTGATGACCTGTAACAGAGTCAATATGAATTTGGATCAATCTTGCACTGTTTGTGTATTAAGTATATGTGTGATGTGACAGGGATGGGTGATGGGATCATTAGGGGTGGCCTACAATAAGTGTCAGGCCTGGGGAGACACCACCAATTTAATCTATAGAAGTGAAATAGAATATTTGCTATGGATGGCATACCAAGCTGAGATTCTAGAGAATAAAGACACTGTAGAAATACTCCTGTATGTTTCCTTAAACCTCAGTCTATACCTAGAAATATATATTTATGGTCAGTTTTGTGCATATTCTACATGATTTGTAAATGTTTTTTTTTTTCTCTTTTTTTTTTTAAACATAATTATAATGATCTTAAACTACATGAAATCAACCAGAACAGGTACTTTGTAGCATCATTGCACAGGGCACACATGTGTCAAGTGAAATAAACACATATGGATTTGTATGCTAGATTCTAAAGCAGCTCTTTCTTCCTTCATATACACAGCGCTGTCAATGCCTCCAGGGTCCACAATTAATAACAGCAGTCTATTAGTTTCATACAGCCACATAACACTCCCATAATTGTCAGACAGCGGAGATTTAATAATCTGGGAGGCAGACACCCTGCTCTCATCCGACACGGTCTACAACCTGACTCCTAGGTTATAGCTTCTACCATAAAAGAAGCACAAACAGAATCCACTGTACCTCATTGTCCATGATCCAAACCCTCCACAAGTGCAGCCCCGAATCAGTGAAATATATATATATATATATATATATATATATATATATATATATATATATATATATATATAGTGAGAGAAATATATATATATATATATATATATATATATATATATATATATACATGGTGATATATATCAGACGTTTTAGTGTATGTAATATATCTATAGACAAATAAATAGATATATAACTATATGGATATATATGAGACCTTTATATATATATATATATATATATATATATATATATATATATATATATATATTTATATTATTATTATTCATTTTTATAGCGCCATTTATTCCATGGCGCTTTACATGTGAAATACGGGGCAAATATAGACAAATACATTAAACATGAGCAAAAAACAAGGCACACAGGTACATAAGGAGGGAGGACCCTGCCCGCGAGGGCTCACAATCATCATATATATATATATATATATATATATATATATATATATATATATATATATATATATATATATATATATATATATCTCAGCATGATAGAAAGTTGTGGCTTCTTTACATGTATGTATAATGAAATATAAATAGTAACTGGAATAGAAGAGCAATGATATCATTTTATATCCCATAAACCACAGTAGAGATCCTTCACAGAACTAGAACTGGAACTCTTGTAATGAGTACAAAAATGCCCATAAACAGCTCATACTTTCCCTGGGATTTTGTCCCTGGTAATATCAGTGGTGACATCGGCCCTCAAAAACACAATCAAAAAAATAAAATAGAAAACGCCCCATGAATGCTGACCCATGCAGAACAAGAACTTTATTGTTTATCTATGTAAAAATGTAAAATAATAAAAATGTTTTTTATATATATATATATATATATATATATATATATATATATATATATATATATATATATATATATATATATATATATATATATACAAGCTCAAATATACAATGACATTTGGAGTGCTTTCTTTTATGGGGGACATATATTGTGGAGGACACGGTAAATAAATAATAATAATATCTCTACATATCTAAAGCTATAGCTATACAGATATGTATATGTGTATATATATATTGTTTAGGAAAATCAAAGAAGCAGTACACTACCATTTTAGTCCAAAAAAAAGCTATTTTAATAGTATATATATATAAAAGTAAATTTAGGTAGTAATAATGATTTCCGCTTTTGCTTGTGCAATTATCTTGACAGAATCATGTTTATGTATTTATTCCTTATAATAATCCTGTAAATCAATGCAAACCTGGGCAAAACCAGCTGCTGAGCCCTACTATGCCAACAGAAAAGTGCCAGTGACAAACCTCATATAAGAAGATTCCAGGCACTGAAGATGATAAAAGTCGCAATTCTTTCTAGAGAAATCTACCCTGATTTGCTGTGCAGACACACACACACACACACACACACACACACACACACACACACACACACACACACACACACACACACACACACACACACACACACACACATATATGTATGTATATATATGTATAACCACTGTTCTCAGCGGCATTTGTTATAGTCATCATCATTGCCTATCATCAGTTATTTGCAAAATATTCTTCACTATATATGACAAGAGGGCAGAACATCACCCTGGACTGGCTGCAGAAGCGTCGGGTTAATGCCAGGCCAGTTGCTCCAGTGTCATGTATACAGCTTATTGCCATAATATTCTCCTAATAGATAAATTGCTCCTGCCATTTGATATCATTGTCCCAGCCCTGCTGCACAGATCTTGGATTATTGGCCATTCTCCTGGATGGAGAGCCATTAATTACCATTCAGTCAATATTAGGCAAACGACAATGCTTTCTCCATAGGATTAAGCAGACATCAGATTGTTCCATTAGTTTATTCCTGCTCACGAAAGAAGCTTTGCTTGTACATTTCTAGTTCCCTGGAGTCATCTCAGCATCTCCTGAATATATTATATTATTATCATCACAGGAGAGAACAACAGAGAAATTCTACTGAGAGACAGCACTCAATGATTCTAATTAAAGTCATATTAATTACAGCAATTTAATAAACTATCAAACTTTCAACAAATATATATATATATATATGTATATATATATATATACATAAGTATATATAAAGTTGATTTGATTTATATTAAATTTGTACACACATGCACACATTATAATATAATTAAAATATAATTATATTTTTACAAATATAATTTTTATATTTTATATATATAGATATAATTTTATAATATTTTTTTATAATATAAAATGAACAGAGCGAAGACAAATGCAAAAATAGCAAACAACGTTGATTAATCTAGCATTTAATAGTAAAAAGAAACATCAAGTAAAAATCTAAAAAAGTACATTATCCATATAACGCTGAGATATAGTTTCTTTTGTAAATAATAATACTAATAATATGCAGTATGTAAAATAGTTTTATAATATAAAGAATAATAGTATGTATAAATAGTTTATCAAAGAAGTAAAATGAACTATTAGTCGATGCCGTACTATTATTCATCAAAACACAATTCTATACTCAACATAGAAAAATGAAAATGAGGTGTCGTCCTATATGTATGGAGGATAGGGAATGTGAGACTTTATACAAAACAGAAAAGTGGAAAGTCAAGATGTTATGTAAGATGTAGCGGGCAGTGTGGTATTTTGGGTGGTGTAGGGGTGAGGAAGACCACCTATCTATTGAAGCCCCTTGTACACTATACTGATCAACAGCGGGAGCTGAGATTAGTGGGACGGCGGCAATGACAGGGTTACTTGCAATTTTCAGAACAGATTTTGCTGATTAGCGGCTAGTACATAGATTGATGTGTTAGAAGATTATTATTGCATCACTTGTGTTCACTAACTGGCGGCCTGAAATTGTATTTTTAGTTACAGTAAGTGTAATCATAGGTAAGGATACAATAAATTGTATCTATCTATCTATCTATCTATCTATCTATCTATCTATCTATCTATTTTATTTCTATCTATCTATCTATCTATCTATCTATCTATCTATCTATCTATCTATTATCTATCTATTTTCTATCTATCTATCTATTATCTATCTATCTATCTCTCTTCTATCTATCTATCTATCTATCTATCTATCTATCTATCTATCTATCTATCTCCTATCTATCTTTCTATCTATTATCTATCTATCTATCTATCTATCTATCTATCTATCTATCTATTATCTATCTATCTATCTATCTATCTATCTATGTCCTATCTATCTATCTATCTATCTATCTATCTATCTATCTATCTATCTATCTATCTATCTATCTATTTTCTATCTATCATCTATCTATCTATTATCTATCTATCTATCTATCTATCTATCTATCTATTATCTATCTATCTATCTATCATCTATCTATCTATCTATCTATCTATCTATCTATCTATTATCTATCTATCTATCTATCTATCTATCATCTATCTATCTGTTATCTATCATCTATCTATCTATCTATCTATCTATCTATTTATCTATCATCTATCTATCTGTTATCTATCTATCTATCTATCTATCTATTATCTATCTATCTATCTATCTATCTATCTGTTATCTATCATCTATCTATCTATCTATCTATCTATCTATCTATCTATTTATCTATCATCTATCTATCTGTTATCTATCTATCTATCTATCTATCTATCTATCTATCTATCTATCATCTATCTATCTTTCTATCTATCTATCTATCTATCTATCTATCTGTTATCTATCATCTATCTATCTATCTATCTATCTATCTATCTATTTTCTATCTATCATCTATCTATCTATTATCTATCTATCTATCTATCTATCTATCTATCTATTATCTATCTATCTATCTATCTATCTATCTATCTATCTATCTATCTATCATCTATCTATCTATTATCTATCTATCTATCTATCTATCTATCTATCTATCTATCTATCTATCTATCTATCTATCTATCATCTATCTATCTGTTATCTATCATCTATCTATCTATCTATCTATCTATCTATCTATCTATCTATCTATCTATTTATCTATCATCTATCTATCTGTTATCTATCTATCTATCTATCTATCTATCTATCTATCTATCTATCTATCTATTATCTATCTATCTATCTATCTATCTATCTATCTGTTATCTATCATCTATCTATCTATCTATCTATCTATCTATCTATCTATCTATCTATCTATCTATCTATCTATCTATCATCTATCTATCTATCTATCTATCTATTATCTATCATCTATCTATCTATCTATCTATCTATCTATCTATCTATCTTATCTATTATATATCTACATACGAAAATGAAGGCAGCACTCCCAAAATACAAAATTAGAACAATTTAATAGCCCATAGTGACGGAAAGGTTTCGGTCCAAATGAGGACCTTTCTCAAGCCTTAATTGGACCAAAACATTGCAGTCACTATGGGCTATTATTTTTTTTTATTTTCTATTTTGGGAGTGCTGCCTTCATTTTGTATGTATATTGGAGTATTGGTTTATGCCTGGGAGACTCTGCACCCATGCCCCCCTTTTTCTTCTGGTGCTGCCTTGATTTTTTTTTTTTAATCTATCTATTTATCTATCTATCTATGATCTCTCCATTCACATTTTATCATTTTATATTATAGTATTCAGTTTTAAAAAATCCATATTGTCAAGCACAGATATACAAAACCCCATAAAACTAAAACAAAAATTAGAAAAACAAAAAAAAAGCCCGTCTGGCTGACTAAAAGGTGCTAGCTTTACTTTATTTCAGTACCGCTGTCTGACAGCAGAGAGCGCTCTAAGATTAGTCTTGTTAAATTTGCAGGTCCCTATAGGAAAAGGCCCAGAGTACTTCAAGGCTTGTAGCCTATAGATCTGGAGGTTTAATAAACTGCATGATCATGATATTTCCACGCTGCCTCATTAATTTAGATCTATTCTCATCCATCGTCATGCATAACATCTGACTCTATAGAAATTAGGATATTTTGTAGCAGTGCTATATTTTGCGACAAACACCGGATACATGGATTTCTCTGGTTACAATGACTTTATGCAGGTTTATTTCTTTTGTTACACAATGCCCACTATCTTCTGTTTTCCAAAATCGGTGACATCAAGATCATTTTTTCCCTGTGCATCAATTGTTCACGACTGATGGCAAAACGTTGCAAGTTGTCAGCAGTATTTTTCTACTAAAAAAGTAAATCCAACATGTAGTATTTGTTCTTCTGCTCCTTAAAAGACCTAGCCCTAGATCTGACTCTCAGGAAGCTGTGAACAATTATAGCAAACCGTAGGAGACATTATCGCATCAGACACTGCCCTCACTGGAGGAAAAAAACAACAACAACAAAAAAACAACAAAACAAAAAAAAAATGGGAAAAAAACAACAAAAAGGCAAAGTAAGAAAAAAAAGCAAAATAACAAAAAAAAAAAAAAAAGTGTCCAGTAGATAAGCAGATACATTCTACCACTGGCACTGGGATGTATTCTGCCTACTCTATTACTTTGTGATGCTTCCTGTTCTATCCAGAGAAGTCACCTTCCTAGATGTCCAGAGAGGAAGGATCCACTGTAGATGGCTGCCCCAGGGGCCAGAAAGACATCAGACATGGGCAGAAGGGGACGGATTGGCCTCACTGGCTACTACTTTGCGTCCTTTCCTTTACCCTGATACCATAACACCAGGGGGTACAATCATTGCAGTATGGATCCAAACATTATTAATAGCTATGGTTCTTACCTATTTGAACACAAGTTGTCACCAACTTGCGACAGTTAGACTCCATTTCAGCTATTGTCGCTTAATCGGTAAAATACTGAAAGGTAAAAGGGAAAATAAAAGTTAGAAAAATTGTCATGAAGGAAATATACAATCAAATAAATATTGTCTATGGAAAAATCACAATTTAGTACAGTAAATACCCTATTATTATGGGTATCATTACTATATTACTATTATTGTTAAAATGATTATTGCATCAGATTGTTAATAATTCTTCTTATAATTATTATTTTCTAACATTAACATTTAGCACAGTCATTTTGCTATCTCTGTCGTGTATAATTAAACATACTATTGTGATGATTATTGATCAATTTTCTACAAGTATAATGTACTATATTCTTATGCATTATTTTTAATGTTATAAATTAACAGGTTCTGAACTGGACAAAAAGTTTTTTTTTTGGTTAAAGCTGCGATCAGTTAATCAATTTGACAGATTACAACAGTCGTTATTATATTTACTCGTCAACAAATGATATCTTAATTGGACGATCGGTGTTATATTTTCGCACTCGTTTATGCATCGTATTAAATAAGCAGATGTTTAGAGAAATATCAGACTTCTCTAGATTGAAGCAATGCTCCCAGAATCTCGAGTTACAGCGCACAAACACGATTAGTTGGGATGTGATTTGTGCACACCTTCGCCTCATTCCTGTTGTTTTCACAGGGAAGCATTAGCTAATTGCAGGCAGCTCTATCATTTCCATCAGCAGGTCATTTAGTAAATTAGGCTTTAATTAATGAGAGCTGCTCCAGATTACAGTGTGCACAGTGTTCTAGATGGAAGCTGCTGTCCTGGCTTCATTGTAAGGCAGAATGTTTGATGCTTGCATGATCTGTAGCAGCAGATATGTACAGGGATGACAGCATCATTGTGTAGATCCAGAGGACAACATTTACTATGTAGTGCAATATTTGTGACAAACAAGTTTACATTCATTTTCACTGTAATCCCCCCCCCCCCCCCCCCCCAGGCTGGTGCCAGAGAGGAGCAGAAGTTTGGCTGCCCAGATTGGAATGATTGTGCAGTGAAATCACAGGATTAGTGGCTGATTGAGATGTCTGTTGGTGAGATATTAGAAAATTCATTATCCCAGCTCTCTCCTCCTAACTCGATATGAAGTAACACAGATGGGATTTTATTAGGCCAGGCTTGGAATGTTTACTTATGATAATTTGGGAAGAAATTTGCATGTCATCATCTTGGTAATCTTTTCTCTCCTTTAATGTCTGCATTGGCTTGATGATTACTTCATGTCTGCATTGATGCAGAATTGTGACCCACAGCTACGTCCTAATTATTACAATGATCTTTTCATTTCAACTTTATTATGGTCACCAGTTCACATCTCAGCTCCCTGATCTTGTAGGCAGTGAGAAGCTTTATTTCCTGAGATTTAAAGCAGAACCATACAAGTTTTATTCTCTAAACATCTGTATTTTATGGAAGTCACTACTACTACTGTATTGATAAATCCAGCTCCACATATAAACAGCATAAAACAAACACTAGTAAAAAAAGTATATGTATATATCTATCATAGTACAGCATACACACATAATATATAGTGTGTATGCTTGTACTATGTAGACTGCACTTTATATATATATATATATATATATATATATATATATATATATATATCTTCTATTTTATATTTATTATCTTTCTAACAACTATTTACACTCACAAATCTAGGCATGTGCACAGGTCACATACTCAAAAGATAGTTTAATACTTACAACATGTTTTTAACACTATAGAAAAAAGTTTATTTGCCAAACTAGGTTGTACATAATTATATTGTGTTATAAAAATAATGAAATACATCTGTATGTACATCACGTGTGAGATATATATATATATATATATATATATATATATATATATATATATATGTACATTTGAGTGCACAGATTCATTATATTATTACAAATAATATTTACATAAAAATACTCACCTACTGTATTCTCACCCATCCCTTGTAGATTGTGAGCCCTCACAGGCAGGGTCCTCTCTCCTCCTGTACCAGTTATGACTTGTATTGTTTAAGATTATTGTACCTGTTTTTATTATGTATACCCCTCCTCACATGTAAAGCGCCATGGAATAAATGGCGCTATAACAATAAATAATAATAATAATAATAATAATAATAAATACTAAATTCACGCATATTTTCGTTATTTTTATAATAGAAAATACATATGTATATATATGTGTGTGTGTGTATATAGAATGAAATACATCTGTTTGTGAAATAAAAATGTATGTGCATTATGTATATATATATATATATATATATATATATACATATATATATATATATACACATAGTGCACATACATTTTTATTTCACATACAGATGTACTTAATTATAGTATATATACACATACATATATGTATATATACAAACTCACAAATATAATGCAGATGCAGATGGATTTCAGATACAGCTGTGCTTCATTATAGCATATATATAATGTCAGTGCGTTTATATATATATATATATATATATATATATATATATATATATATATATATATATATATATATACACACACTCACACATGTAATACACATGCAGATGGATTGATTTCATCATGAATATATATATACACACGTATTATACATATGCACTATGCAGATCCAGATGTATTTTTTGTGGGATATTGGCCGTGTGCTGAGCTGTCACCGGTAGTGGGTGTGAGCTGCGGCCTGTGTACGGTACCGGGCACTTAGTAGTAACCCTTTGCAGCCATGGCCGGACCACCGATCTGCTGCTACTCCACTTTACTAAAGTTTGCGGTGAAGAATATTCTTTTCATGCTCGATTCATACATGCACAGTTCCCCGCCCCAGCTGTTGCAGCAGTGAAACTTTCATGTCTTTTATGTCCTATAGCCAGTCAGTCTGCTGTTAACATTATGGCAGACAATTAAACACAAGTAAGTATCAAACAGGCCACTTCTGTGCACTGGGGGCTGCGGCTCAATGAAAAAAGCAAAAGAAAATGAGATATGTAATTTTATGTCTGGGGCACATTTAGCAATATTTCACACATATCAGTATCCTCAGATCTCCAACCATCTGGACTTGCTTTGTCTTCTGTTACAGACTCGCCTGACATTCGAGGGAAGTGCTGAGGTTAACTTTCCTACAATAGGCGGCCATGTAATCCAATGGCTGGGAGCAGCGCACATGACATGCAGGAGATAGCAGAGGATGTGAGCTGTGAGGTTCCAAAAACGTAGGGTAAAATGTCACATTATTCAGTGTTTATCTATCTATCTATCTATCTATCTATCTATCTATCTATCTATCTATCTATCTATCTATCTATCTGTCTGTCTGTCTGTCTATCTGTCATCTATCTCTCTATCAATCAATCTATCTATCAATCATCTATCTATCTATCTATTATCTATCTATCTATCTATCTATCTATCTATCTATCTATCTATCTATCTATCTATCATCTATCTATCTATAATCTATCTATCTATATCTTCCTATCTATCTATCTATCTATCTATCTATCTATCTATCTATCTATCTATCTATCTATCTATCTAAAAAATAGGTTCACCACAAACAAAAATACTTAGGTGGAAAGCTTCCTAGGTAAGAACCAATCCTCAAAATGCTGGTATGGGCCATTAAAAAAATAAATTTAGACTTAATTCTAGTTCATTGGAGTGCTGCTACCATTTTTTACTCAATGTACCTACTGTATCTATCTATCTATCTATCTATCTATCTATCTATCTATCTATCTATCTATCTATCTATCTATCTATCTATATACAATACATACATTACATCTTATATGTGTATATAAAACATTTATCATACAATTAATTAAATAGATCCCATTAAGTTTCTTCGGCTATTATAGTATTTTTCTCCATTCACAACATGTCCAGAGTATCAGGCCTATGTTCTTCATGAAGCACAGACCCACTTGTAAAGTCTGTAAGAAACTTGTGGTAGGGCTCTACAGAAAGAGTTTCCTAGCGAACGTTTGGTGCTTTTAGGAGGATATCTGGAGACCCCAGGATAATGTGAACTTCTCTCCACTTTTGCACGTTGCATTGTACAAGCAGTAAAAGGGATTAGATGTCAGTAGAGAAACCCTACACAGTGCAGGCCCCAGGTGGAACCAATGTGTGACCTTTCCTGATCTCACATCTCTACAGTACAGCAGGGGTATTATTCTAGTGGCTGTGTACTTACTGTGCCTAGAGATGATCTGGTCTAGGAAGTGTTCCTCAGTGCAGTCTTGTGGAGGACATCACCCATCAAGGACTGCAGAAGAATCCAATGCTACAGAAAGCAGAAGCCAAGTCCCAAGTTCCTGAGAGGTTCCTGGTGAGAGGGTGAGATGAGAGGTGCCTGCTGTCCCTGGGTCTCTTCCCTCTCTCCCTCTGTGTGTGTCTCTCTGCCTCTCTGCAGTGGGAATGACGTGACGTCAGCAGAGATTCCACCAAACTCAGGCAGCAGAGCAGGAGGGAGGAGAGGGTCAGGGGATAGAGACACAGAGAGGAGGAGGAGGGGGCACCCAAAATCTGATCACCGGGTCACAGGGAAAAAAAAGAGGAAAACTGAATTAATAACAAGGACAATGACATGAACAGTGCAAAACTCGTCCTGAATTGTGCAGGGGTATGGGTATATAGACATAGATCCTCCACCCCGAGCACATGCCCTGCATAGAGGGCTATCTCAGGGCTAGGAGAGCGGGTATGCTAAGGCTAGAAGTCAATGAAACTCTGCAAAATGCATCACCGTAATCATCCTCACCACCCTAGTTATTCTATGAGCCGGTATACTAATAGATAGGGATACAATAGCATATATGATTTCACAGGTGTTGTCTATTATTTTAGTTGTGTTTGCTAATGCTACATATATAATATAAAAGTATATCTGACTTTTCTTATTGCCTCGATTATGTTTTTGATTTTACATTTTGTATTTGTGTGACAAAATTCTAAACGATCTATTATTTAATCTATCTATCTATCTATCTATCTATCTATCTATCTATCTATCTATCTATCTATCTATCTATCTATCTATCCATATATCTATCATCTATCTATCCACTATCTAATTATCTATCTATCTATCTATCTATCTATCTATCTATCTATCTATCTATCTATTATCTGTCCATCTATCTATGTTTCTATCTATCTATCTATCTATCTATTTATTATCTGTCCATCTATCTAGCTGTGACTGATAAATATAAAATGCATTGAACAAAACCCAAAAACCTTGGCAAAAGTGAAAAATGTCCTGTACTGTAAATAGACACGGCGTGCTCACATGGGGTCAGTAATGTTTTGCGCGTCCCTGCAATAAAAGACTAAAAGACTACATTATGCTCCATTCATGTAAGAAACCTGCGCTCATCCGTCTGTTCATTACAGAATGTTTATATGATGGGGTTATAAAAAAAGGGACACATTACAGCATTAACATAATAACAATATTATTAATACTAACAGCAACAAAATAATAATGATATTGAAATAGAAATAACACAAATAATATTCTTAATGAAGTCGTCATCATAAGAATATAAAGCAGAGTAAAAGTATTTAACATGAGCTACTGTTGTCCATGTGCAGTCTACTAATATAGATCTAGACTACAAATGTAGATAATATTGAAAATGTTCTATATTTATCTATTTACCAATTTATTGCTAAATATAATTATTTATATATCATAGATAAAAAACAATATATAATGTTCTTTTGGACACACGTCTATCTATCTATCTATCTATCTATCTATCTATCTATCTATCTATCTATCTAATAGCTACATGACGTGTGTGTGTGTGTGTGACTACATATTTATATAGGCGCACACACACACATTTATGTATATATATAATATATCGGTAATATGAACAAGAGAGTAGTTAATTGTTAGACTTCAGTTGATCAGGTCATTACTGGGTGAGCAACCTGTACAATGTGGAGCCCATTTTTATGATAATGGTTTATTATGCCATATTAAATTTCAAGGTTGCGGACTCGTCATTTACTGTATAAAGGACGGGATTATATACAGTCAGGGTGTATTTATGGGAAGCCCGTATTAATTGTTAGCACCCACCTGGCACCACGCAATGCCCCTGATAGTGCCCTTGTGGGAACACACGCGATCTAGCCCCCTAACTACATCATATGTGCAGTTATTGGTTGTGAGGAGCAGACACCGGCCGCCTCATTGATCCCACAGAAAACTATGTGAGGAATGTACAGTAGCAGCCGCCACCTATCTACAGCATCTATCTCGATACTGTAAGGATGCCTGGCACACCACAGACTTTTTGTATGAATGTATCTGCAAATCTTATATATATATATATATATATATATATATATATATATATATATATATATATATATATATATATATATGTGTATATGTATAATTAATATTTAAATATATATATATATATATATATATATATATATATGTGTGTGTGTATATATATAATTAATATTTAAATATATATATATATATATATATATATATATATATATATATATATATATATATATATATACACACTGTAGAATTAGCATGGCTGCTGTGTGTCTCAATTATATGGTAAGGTGCGCCAGATTGCCTGGGGTTAAGCACAGAGTGACATTAGGTCCACGGGGCCACCGTCTGTGTCCACTGAAGGTCATGTTGCATGTGCAGCACACGTGACTGAGGCATAATGTGAACACTAGGATGTCCTCAGTGTTGGCCAAGCTGTCTCAGTAGTGTGGCCAGAACAGGATCATATTGTGTGTGATCTGTAGGTCAGTCTATGTGTGTGTGTGAGTGAAGAAAAGAGTGTGAATATGACAGAAGGATATCATGTCAAACTGTCCACAGTGTGAAGTGCAGTCATATTGTCCTCCAGGGGTTATGGAAGGAGATGGCATGAGGTCTTAATGTGTACTGTAGGGCATAGTGTCCAAAGGGGTAAAATAAAGAGGTTCCACGAGGGCATAATGTGAAGTATAGGACATAGTATGCATAGGAATAAAGAAATGTGGAGGACTTAGGTTATAATGTGAAGTTTATGGCATAGTATCCACAGGGGTAGGGAAAGAAGTGGCATAATGTTATAGTGTGAAGTATAGAGCATAGTATCCATAGGGTTAAGAAAAGGAGGTGGTATGAGGCAATAATGTGAAGTGTAGGGCATATTGTCCACAGGAGTAAGGAAAGAAGGAGGCATAATGTCATAATGTCAATTGTAGGGCAAAGTGTCCACAGGAGTAAGGAAAGGAAGTGGCATGAGGTCATTATGTGAATTGTAGGGCATAGTGTCCAGAGGGGTAAGGAAAGGAAGTGGCATGGGGTCATAATGTGAATTGTAGGGCATAGGGTCCACAGGGTTAAGAAAAGGGAAGTGGCATGAGGTCATTATGTCAATTGTAGGGCATAGTGTCCAGAGGGGTAAGGAAAGGAAGTGGCATGGGCTAATATTGTGAATTGTAGGGCATAGGGTCCAAAGGGGTAAGGAAAGGAAGTGGCATGGGGTCATAATGTGAATTGTAGGGCATAGGGTCCACAGGGTTAAGAAAAGGGAAGTGGCATGAGGCCATAATGTGAATTGTAGAGCATAGTGTCCACAGGGGTAAGGAAAAGAAGTGGCATGAGGTCACAATGTGAAGTGTAGGGCATAGTGTCCACAGGAGTAAGGAAAGGAAGTGGCATAAGGTGATAATGTGAAGTGTAGGGCATAGTGTCCACAGGAGTAGGGAAAGGAAGTGGCATGGGGTCATAATGTGAAGTGTAGGGCATAGTGTCCACAGGAGTAAAGAAAGGAAGTGGTATGGGGCCATAATGTGAAGTGCAGGGCATAGTGTCCACAGGGGTAAGGACAGGAAGTGGCATGAGGTGATAATGTGAAGTGTAGAGCATAGTGTCCAAAGGGGTAAGGAATGGAAGTGGCATGAGGTGATAATGTGAAGTGTAGAGCATAGTGTCCAAAGGGGTAAGGAAAGGAAGTGGCATGAGGTGATAATGTGAAGTGTAGGGCATAGTGTCCACAGGAGTAAAGAAAGGAAGTGGTATGAGGTGATAATGTGAAGTGTAGGGCATAGTGTCCACAGGAGTAAAGAAAGGAAGTGGCATGGGGTCATAATGTGAAGTGCAGGGCATAGTGTCCACAGGGGTAAGGAAAGGAAGTGGCATGAGGTCACAATGTGAAGTGTAGGGCATAGTGTCCACAGGAGTAAGGAAAGGAAGTGGCATGAGGTGATAATGTGAAGTGTAGGGCATAGGGTCCACAGGAGTAAGGAAAGGAAGTGGCATGGGGTCATAATGTGAAGTGTAGGGCATAGTGTCCACAGGAGTAAAGAAAGGAAGTGGTATGGGGCCATAATGTGAAGTGCAGGGCATAGTGTCCACAGGGGTAAGGACAGGAAGTGGCATGAGGTGATAATGTGAAGTGTAGAGCATAGTGTCCAAAGGGGTAAGGAATGGAAGTGGTATGGGGCCATAATGTGAAGTGTAGGGCATAGTGTCCACAGGGGTAAGGACAGGAAGTGGCATGAGGTGATAATGTGAAGTGTAGAGCATAGTGTCCAAAGGGGTAAGGAATGGAAGTGGCATGGGGTCATAATGTGAAGTGTAGGGCATTGTGTCCACAGGATTAAAGAAAGTAAGTGGCATGAGGTGATAATGTGAAGTGTAGGGCATAGTGTCCACAGGAGTAAAGAAAGGAAGTGGCATGAGGTGATAATGTGAAGTGCAGGGCATAGTGCCCACAGGAGTAAAGAAAGGAAGTGGCATGAGGTGATAATGTGAAGTGTAGGGCATAGTGTCCACAGGGGTAAGGAAAGGAAGTGGCATGAGGTCATAATGTGAAGTGTAGGGCATAGTGTCCACAGGAGTAAAGAAAGGACGTGGCATGAGGTGATAATGTGAAGTGCAGGGCATAGTATCCACAGGAGTAAAGAAAGGAAGTGGCATGAGGTCATAATGTGAAGTGTAGGGCATAGTGTCCACAGGAGTAAGGAAAGAAGGAGGTATAAGGACATAATGGGAAGTGTAGGTTAGGCTTCTTTCACACTTGCGTCGGTACGGGTCCGTCGCTAAGCGTCGGCGTGACGTACCGACGCACGTTGTGAAAATTTGGCACAACTTGGGCAGCGGATGCAGTTTTTCAACGCATCCGCTGCCCATTGTAAAGTCCCGGGGAGGAGGGGGCGGAGTTCCGGCGGCGCATGAGTGGTAGGAAATGCAGGATCCGACGTACGAACGTTTTTTCATGCCGACGGTCCGCCAAAACACGACGCATCCAGTGCACGACGGACGAGACGTATGGCCATACGTCGTGATCCGTCGGCAATACAAGTCTATGGGCAAAAAACGCATCCTGCGGGCACATTTGCAGGGTCCGTTTTTTCCCCAAAATGACGCATTACGACGGATGCCAAACGACGCAAGTGTGAAAGAAGCCTTAATACTGTTCAGAGGGTGTAAAGTGCATGATGAGACGATAATATACATCATGTCAAACTGTCCAAAGTGTGCAGATTCCATGAGGGTCTAGGTCTGACTACAGTGTGAAAAATGTTCACGAATGTAAGAGGCAAGAGTGTGGTACGGTGCAGGTAATGCTGTCCTTCATTTAATAGAAGCTGTGGTGTGTCCACAGTGTGGCACGATGTTGACGATGGTGTGAAGTGCAGGTCATGCTGTCTGACCCCAGGGGGTGCGGGTCCTGCAGCGTCAGCTCATACTGCGTGAAGTAGACGGTTTCCGTCCCATTGCCCAGCATGCAACTGAAGTGAGCAGCTGGTGAGAAATGGAAATGGCCCATAAAGAAGCAGACGATGCTGCCTGATTTCCATCCCCTGCTGGAGTGTGAGGAACAGGCTGGACATACGTTTCACGCTCCTAATCCTTCTTTTACATTTTTAGTCATACTCCCATTAAACAACTAATTAATGTCCCTGAACCACCAAGGAATAGAGCATTAGACATGCTGCTAGGAAGAACAGGGTCATGTGCTCTGTGCAAATCACAGAAAGTCACTTTACACATTGGTTCCTGACTCCTGATCTGCTCTGTGCCAGTGCAAAATAGCAGAAAAGCATGTAATGCTGGTGCAGACAGGCCATGCATTCTCCCATTATGCCCCATAACAGCCTGGCACACAATGGCGATGACATAAGCCAGCTTCAATTTCCACTTCAAGGCCACTCTTTACAGGAACAGCCTTGTCTGGAAAATAGCTAGCTAGGTAGATGGTATCTGTCTGTCTATCTATCTATCTATCTATCTATCTATCTATCTATCTATCTATCTATCATCTGTCTAGTTTCCTATCTATCTATCTATCTATCTATCTATCTATCTATCTATCTATCTATCTATCATCTGTCTAGTTTCCTATCTATCTATCTATCTATCTATCTATCTATCTATCTATCTATCTAATATATATATATATATATATATATATATATATATATATATATATATATTAGATAGATAGATAGGTAACTAGATAGATATATGGGCTAGGCAGATAACACATAGATAT